>NC_092150.1:76966705-76999205 GCF_045791955.1 Oncorhynchus clarkii lewisi
CTACCTGAAACCCTGCAGTGTAGGTACATCTCTACCTGAAACCCTGCAGTGTAGGTGCACCTCTACCTGAAACCCTGCAGTGTAGGTGCATCTCTACCTGAAACCCTGCAGTGTAGGTGCACCTCTACCTGAAACCCTGCAGTGTAGGTGCACCTCTACCTGAAACCCTGCAGTGTAGGTGCACCCCTACCTGAAACCCTGCAGTGTAGGTGCACCTCTACCTGAAACCCTGCAGTGTAGGTGCACCTCTACCTGAAACCCTGCAGTGTAGGTGCACCTCTACCTGAAACCCTGCAGTGTAGGTGCACCTCTACCTGAAACCCTGCAGTGTAGGTGCACCTCTACCTGAAACCCTGCAGTGTAGGTGCACCTCTACCTGAAACCCTGCAGTGTAGGTGCACCTCTACCTGAAACCCTGCAGTGTAGGTGCATCTCTACCTGAAACCCTGCAGTGTAGGTGCATCTCTACCTGAAACCCTGCAGTGTAGGTGGACCTCTACCTGAAACCCTGCAGTGTAGGTGCATTTCTACCTGAAACCCTGCAGTGTAGGTACATCTCTACCTGAAACCCTGTAGTGTAGGTGCACCTCTACCTGAAACCCTGCAGTGTAGGTGCACCTCTACCTGAAACCCTGCAGTGTAGGTGCACCTCTACCTGAAACCCTGCAGTGTAGGTGCACCTCTACCTGAAACCCTGCAGTGTAGGTGCACCTCTACCTGAAACCCTGCAGTGTAGGTGCACCTCTACCTGAAACCCTGCAGTGTAGGTGCACCTCTACCTGAAACCCTGCAGTGTAGGTGCACCTCTACCTGAAACCCTGCAGTGTAGGTGCACCTCTACCTGAAACCCTGCAGTGTAGGTGCATCTCTACCTGAAACCCTGCAGTGTAGGTGCATCTCTACCTGAAACCCTGCAGTGTAGGTGCACCTCTACCTGAAACCCTGCAGTGTAGGTACATCTCTACCTGAAACCCTGCAGTGTAGGTGCATTTCTACCTGAAACCCTACAGTGTAGGTACATCTCTACCTGAAACCCTGTAGTGTAGGTGCACCTCTACCTGAAACCCTGCAGTGTAGGTGCACCTCTACCTGAAACCCTGCAGTGTAGGTGCACCTCTACCTGAAACCCTGCAGTGTAGGTGCACCTCTACCTGAAACCCTGCAGTGTAGGTACATCTCTACCTGAAACCCTGCAGTGTAGGTACATCTCTACCTGAAACCCTGCAGTGTAGGTGCATCTCTACCTGAAACCCTGCAGTGTAGGTGCATCTCTACCTGAAACCCTGCAGTGTAGGTGCACCTCTACCTGAAACCCTGCAGTGTAGGTGCATCTCTACCTGAAACCCTGCAGTGTAGGTGCACCTCTACCTGAAACCCTGCAGTGTAGGTGCATCTCTACCTGAAACCCTGCAGTGTAGGTGCACCTCTACCTGAAACCCTGCAGTGTAGGTACATCTCTACCTGAAACCCTGCAGTGTAGGTGCATCTCTACCTGAAACCCTGCAGTGTAGGTACATCTCTACCTGAAACCCTGCAGTGTAGGTGCATCTCTACCTGAAACCCTGCAGTGTAGGTACATCTCTACCTGAAACCCTGCAGTGTAGGTGCATCTCTACCTGAAACCCTGCAGTGTAGGTGCACCTCTACCTGAAACCCTGCAGTGTAGGTGCATCTCTACCTGAAACCCTGCAGTGTAGGTGCACCTCTACCTGAAACCCTGCAGTGTAGGTGCATCTCTACCTGAAACCCTGCAGTGTAGGTGCATCTCTACCTGAAACCCTGCAGTGTAGGTGCAGTATTGCAGCATGTACAGTCTGTGTCCATGGGGTATATGCTATATGCATAACTACTATGTATCATGTGACTTCTTTTTACTTGGGTTTAATTCATATCTACCCGGCACAGCCTGAAGAGGACATGCCACCCCTCAGAGCCTGGTTCCTCTAGGATTCTTCCTAGGTTCCTGTCTTTCTAGGGAGTTTTTCCTAGTAACTGTGCTTCTGCCTCTGCATTGCTTGGTCTTTGGGGTTTAAGGCTGGGTAACTGTAAAGCACTTTGTGACAACTGCTGATGTACAAAGGGCTTTATAAAATACATTTGATTGATTGAATGGATTGGAAGGAGAGGAGAGACAGAATGGCCTAGCAGAAAAATAATCTGACAGTATGCAGGGTTGACTGTGGCAGTCAGAATCATCAGTTGACTGACTATCTGATGTTATGGAGTACACCGTAGTCTTGGTTAGAATGAAAAACACAACCGATAGGGTTCTGATCTCACAAGACAGACAGATATTTAGTACTGAGGGGAGGTGAATAGATACGGGCTGTAAATGCTATATATTATATACGTGTCATTTGGATATATAGTGGATGTCTGGTGTATCTGGATATCAGCATGCTCCGCCCTCGCCTTTCTCATGTGATATATGAAGCGTCTGTATCCAGATGTATCCACAGCCAGTGGTTTATATGGAGAGATCATCACGCTTCACTCATTTAATCTTCTTCTCAAACCAAGGCTCCTTTAAGAAGGCCTTCCCATGTGCTTTTTGTTATATCGCTTTAAGGCTAACATCTGTACACAGGCCAGACAACACATACGCACACACACAGCGACTTCCTTTGTTACACAGGGACAGACTTGTGTAGCGTTTGACCTCAGTCAGGGACACAGAATGGGACTGATGTAAAGCGTCTTGAGTGTTCAGTTTATCTCTGGACTGTAGAGACCAAGTCTGTGGCCTAGGGAGAGGAGTGTGAATAGTTAAAACATCTCTTTTTAACAGTCTGCTATTGATGGCTAATGAACCATTCACAAACACATTCCAAGAGATTTCAAGAGCATGCGAAGGGGAAAGATACACACATGCTTACACACACACACACGCAGTGCAGTATAAATATAGTTATATTGACAATATCACCATAAGTTGAGTACTTGAATACTGTGTCTGTGTAATGTTCCATGAACGTTGATCAAACACACACTCCTGCTCCATTAGCTTGGCTCATTAACCATTTAACAGCCACTTATAGCATCGCTAACAAACCGCTAATCATAGAGCCCAATGCTAGCACAGAGAGGCTGTAAATGTCGTTCTCTCTGCTACGCTCCACTGCTTCTCCACCCACTGCAGTAAATGAGGCTCTGCTCTTAAAACCCTTTACATACACACACACACACACACACACACACACACACACACACACACACACACACACATACACACACACACAAACTTGTGTGCACTCACGTAAGCATGCATGCACACACACACACACACACACACACAGATAAGCCAGTCTTTCCTATTGGTTTTCTGGGCTAAAAGCACTCTAGTTCCTCCTAGCTATGTCCTATGAAACTATGCTTTCTCCCCCATTATCTAGAGGAACATGTTAAGTCCTTCAGGCTCCCACATCATCCCCAAACATCCATTATTGATCACTGGATCCACCCCTGCCTTGTTTGGGTGGATACACAAACTGAAATGTAAAATGTCTTCATAGGTCTTTGTGTGGAAAACCAAAGCGATTGCAATGTTGAGATGTATGTACATAAACATTTGCTTCCACGTGTGTTCACAGTTTTAAAGAGGAACTGACACAGATTTAGCACCATCAAATCTTATTCAATATGTTTATATATATATTCCTCGGGAAGAATATGATGCGTTTATGTTAATTTTGTGACAAGTGGGCGCATAGATATGCAAATGTTCATGCTTTCATACATTCATAGAATGTTTGGAAAGAACATACTGTAGAGTCTGGTATTTGTGAAAATTATATAGTCATATGAAAGGTGGCTGTGCGTATTTTCAAATATTAGACACTGCAGTAAATAAAAACTAATCTCGACCAGGTACGGACTCTACACAGACTGGTGCGCCATAACCAATCACTGCTAGAGAAGCCTATATTGCAAATAGGCTATGCCATACTGGCATGTGCCATTCTCTTTGCTGCTGTTGCACTGCACTGTGTTTTCAGGCAGCAGAACACTGGGACTTTGTTTAGATTCTTGTTTAGAAAGCAGAAGCAAAAGTCACAAAAGAAACCTGAATGGTTTTCTGCTAATATATAAATACCATGGAAGTCTTACCTGAAAGGGCCAAAACTGTTGAAAAGAGATCTTGTTTTTTTTCAGTCCATAAGGCAAAGGCCTCCTTTGGGGACGGGGGCTTGGATTAAATTATTATTATTAGTATGTTTTAAATATTGGACCAAACACACATTATGACAAGAGAGACAACACTACATAAAGAGATACCTAAGACAACAACATAGCAAGGCAGCAACACATGACAACACAGCATGGTAGCGACACAACATGACAAAACATGGTAGCAACACAACATGACAGCAGCACAACATGGTAGCAGCGCTAACATGGCACAAACATTATTGGGCACAGCCAACAGCACAAAGGGCAAAAAGGTAGAGACAACAATACATCATGCAAAGCAGTCACAACTGTCAGTAAGAGTGTCCTTGATGGAGTCGTTGAAGGAAGAGATGGAGATAAAACTGTCCAGTTTGAGTGTTTGTTGCAGCTCGTTCCAGTCGCTAGCTGCAGCGAACTGAAAAGACGAGCGACCCAAGGATGTGTGTGCTTAGGGGACTTGTAAAATAATGTGACTGGGTGTTGTATATGGAGGATGAGGGCTGCAGTAGATATCGCAGTTAAGGGGGAGTGAGGCCTAAGAGGGTTTTACAAATAAGCATCAACCAGTGGGTCTTGAGACAGGTATACAGAGATGACCAGTTTACAGAGGAATATAGAGTGCAGTGATGTGTCCTATAAGGAGCATTTGTGGCAAATCTGATGGCCGAATGGTAAACAACATCTAGCCGCTCAAGAGCACCCTTACCTGTCGATCTACAAATTATGTCTTTACGTAATCTAGCATGGGTAGGATGGTCATCTGAATCAGGGTTAGTTTGGCAGCTGGGCTGAAAGAGGAGCGATTACGATAGAGGAAACCAAGTCCAGATTGAACTTTAGCCTGCAGCTTTGATATGTGCTGAGAGAAGGACAGTGTGCCGTCTAGCCATACTCCCAAGTACTTGTATGAGGTGACTACCTCAAGCTCTAAACCCTCAGAGGTAGGAATAACACCTATGGGGAAAGGGGAATTCTGCTTACCAAACCACTTGGAAGTGTTCAGAACAAGGTTAAGGGCAGAGAAAGCTTTGCTGTAGAGCGTTTAACACAAAATCTGGAGAGGGGCCAGCTGAGTATACAACTGTATCATCTGCATATAAATGGATGAGAGAGTGTAGGGCCTAGGATCGAGCCGTGGGGTACTCCCTTGGTGACAGGCAGTGGCTGAGACAGCAGATGTTCTGACTTTATACACTGCACTCTTTGAGAGAGGTAGTTAGCAAACCAGGCCAAAGACCCCTCAGAGACACCAATACTCCTTAGCCGGCCCACAAGAATGGAATGGTCTACCATATAAAGATTTGGCCAAGTCAATAAAAATAGTAACACAACATTGCTTAGAATCAAGGGCAATGGTGACATCATTCAGGACCTTTAAGGTTGCAGTGACACATCCATAACCTGAGCGGGAAACCAGATTGCATATCAGAGAGAATATTATAGACATCAAGAAAGCCAGTAAGTTGATTATTAACTAGTTTTTCCAACACTTTTGATAAACATGGCAAAAGAGAAATAGGCCTATAACAGTTAGGATCAGCTTGATCTTCCACTGTAAATAATGGATATTTCCTGCCTTCCAAGCACTGGGAACTTCCCCAGAGAGGAGAGACAGGTTAAATAGGTCAGAGATAGGTTAAATAGGTCAGAGACAGGTTAAATAGGTCAGAGACAGGTTAAATAGGTCAGAGATAGGTTAATTTTATTTTTATTTTTATTTCACCTTTATTTAACCAGGTAGGCAAGTTGAGAACAAGTTCTCATTTACAATTGCGACCTGGCCAAGATAAAGCAAAGCAGTTCGACAGATACAACGACACAGAGTTACACATGGAGTAAAACAAACATACAGTCAATAATACAGTATAAACAAGTCTATATACAATGTGAGCAAATGAGGTGAGAAGGGAGGTAAAGGCAAAAAAGGCCATGGTGGCAAAGTAAATACAATATAGCAAGTAAAACATTGGAATGGTAGTTTTGCAATGGAAGAATGTGCAAAGTAGAAATACAAATAATGGGGTGCAAAGGAGCAAAATAAATACATAAATTAAATACAGTTGGGAAAGAGGTAGTTGTTTGGGCTAAATTATAGGTGGGCTATGTACAGGTGCAGTAATCTGTGAGCTGCTCTGACAGTTGGTGCTTAAAGCTAGTGAGGGAGATAAGTGTTTCCAGTTTCAGAGATTTTTGTAGTTCGTTCCAGTCATTGGCAGCAGATAACTGGAAGGAGAGGCGGCCAAAGAAATAATTGGTTTTGGGGGTGACTAGAGAGATATACCTGCTGGAGCGTGTGCTACAGGTGGGAGATGCTATGATGACCAGTGAGCTGAGATAAGGGGGGACTTTACCTAGCAGGGTCTTGTAGATGACATGGAGCCAGTGGGTTTGGCGACGAGTATGAAGCGAGGGCCAGCCAACGAGAGCGTACAGGTCGCAATGGTGAGTAGTATATGGGGCTTTGGTGACAAAACGGATTGCACTGTGATAGACTGCATCCAATTTGTTGAGTAGGGTATTGGAGGCTATTTTGTAAATGACATCGCCAAAGTCGAGGATTGGTAGGATGGTCAGTTTTACAAGGGTATGTTTGGCAGCATGAGTGAAGGATGCTTTGTTGCGAAATAGGAAGCCAATTCTAGATTTAACTTTGGATTGGAGATGTTTGATATGGGTCTGGAAGGAGATTTTACAGTCTAACCAGACACCTAAGTATTTGTAGTTGTCCACGTATTCTAAGTCAGAGCCGTCCAGAGTAGTGATGTTGGACAGGCGGGCAGGTGCAGGTAGCGATCGGTTGAAGAGCATGCATTTAGTTTTACTTGTATTTAAGAGCAATTGGAGGCCACGGAAGGAGAGTTGTATGGCATTGAAGCTTGCCTGGAGGGTTGTTAACACAGTGTCCAAAGAAGGGCCGGAAGTATACAGAATGGTGTCGTCTGCGTAGAGGTGGATCAGACACTCACCAGCAGCAAGAGCGACCTCATTGATGTATACAGAGAAGAGAGTCGGTCCAAGAATTGAACCCTGTGGCACCCCCATAGAGACTGCCAGAGGTCCGGACAGCAGACCCTCCAATTTGACACACTGAACTCTATCAGAGAAGTAGTTGATGAACCAGGCGAGGCAATCATTTGAGAAACCAAGGCTGTCGAGTCTGCCGATGAGGATGTGGTGATTGACAGAGTCGAAAGCCTTGGACAGATCAATGAATACGGCTGCACAGTAATGTTTCTTATCGATGGCGGTTAAGATATCGTTTAGGACCTTGAGCGTGGCTGAGGTGCACCCATGACCAGCTCTGAAACCAGATTGCATGGCAGAGAAGGTATGGTGAGATTCGAAATGGTCGGTAATCTGTTTGTTGACTTGGCTTTCGAAGACCTTAGAAAGGCATGGTAGGATAGATATAGGTCTGTAGCAGTTTGGGTCAAGAGTGTCCCCCCCTTTGAAGAGGGTGATGACCGCAGCTGCTTTCCAATCTTTGGGAATCTCAGACGACACGAAAGAGAGGTTGAACAGGCTAGTAATAGGGGTGGCAACAATTTCGGCAGATAATTTTAGAAAGAAAGGGTCCAGATTGTCTAGCCCGGCTGATTTGTAGGGGTCCAGATTTTGCAGCTCTTTCAGAACATCAGCTGAATGGATTTGGGAGAAGGAGAAATGGGGAAGGCTTGGGCGAGTTGCTGTTGGGGGTGCAGTGCTGTTGACCGGGGTAGGAGTAGCCAGGTGGAAAGTATGGCCAGCCGTAGAAAAATGCTTATTGAAATTCTCAAATATGGTGGATTTATCAGTGGTGACAGTGTTTCCTATCTTCAGTGCAGTGGGCAGCTGGGATGAGGTGTTCTTATTCTCCATGGACTTTACAGTGTCCCAGAACTTTTTTGAGTTAGTGTTGCAGGAAGCAAATTTCTGCTTGAAAAAGCTAGCCTTGGCTTTTCTAACTGCCTGTGTATAATGGTTTCTAGCTTCCCTGAACAGCTGCATATCACGGGGGCTGTTCGATGCTAATGCAGAACGCCATAGGATGTTTTTGTGTTGGTTAAGGGCAGTCAGGTCTGGGGAGAACCAAGGGCTTTATCTGTTCCTGGTTCTAAATTTCTTGAATGGGGCATGTTTATTTAAGATGGTTAGGAAGGCATTTAAAAAAAATATCCAGGCATCCTCTACTGACGGGATGAGATCAACATCCTTCCAGGATACCCCGGCCAGGTCGATTAGAAAGGCCTGCTCGCTGAAGTGTTTCAGGGAGCGTTTTACAGTGATGAGTGGAGGTCGTTTGACCGCTGACCCATTACGGATGCAGGAAATGAGGCAGTGATCGCTGAGATCTTGGTTGAAGACAGCAGAGGTGTATTTAGAGGGGAAGTTGGTTAGGATGATATCTATGAGGGTGCCCGTGTTTAAGGCTTTGGGGAGGTACCTGGTAGGTTCATTGATAATTTGTGTGAGATTGAGGGCATCAAGTTTAGATTGTAGGATGGCTGGGGTGTTAAACATGTTCGAGTTTAGGTCGCCTAGCAGCACGAGCTCTGAAGATAGATGGGGGGCAATCAGTTCACATATGGTGTCCAGAGCACAGCTGGGGGCAGAGGGTGGTCTATAGCAGGCGGCAACGGTGAGAGACTTGTTTTTAGAGAGGAGGTTTTTTCAAAGTAGAAGTTCAAATTGTTTGGGTACAGACCTGGATAGTAGGACAGAACTCTGTAGGCTATCTTTGCAGTAGATTGCAACACCGCCCCCTTTGGCAGTTCTATCTTGTCTGAAAATGTTGTAGTTTGGAATTAACATTTCAGAATTTTTGGTGGTCTTCCTAAGCCAGGATTCAGACACAGCTAGAACATCCGGGTTGGCAGAGTGTGCTAAAGCAGTGAATAGAACAAACTTAGGGAGGAGGCTTCTAATGTTAACATGCATGAAACCAAGGCTATTACGGTTACAGAAGTCGTCAAAAGAGAGCGCCTGGGGAATAGGAGTGGAGCTAGGCACTGCAGGGCCTGGATTCACCTCTACATCGCCAGAGGAACATAGGAGGAGTAGAATAAGGGTGCGGCTAAAAGCAATAAGAATTGGTCGTCTAGAACGTCTGGAACAGAGAGTAAAAGGAGGTTTCTGGGGGCGATAAAATAGCATCAAGGTATAATGTACAGACAAAGGTATGGTAGGATGTGAATACAGTGGAGGTAAACCTAGGTATTGAGTGATGAAGAGAGAGATATTGTCTCTAGAAACATCATTGAAACCAGGAGATGTCATTGCATGTGTGGGTGGTGGAACTAATAGGTTGGATAAGGTATAGTGAGCAGGACTAGAGGCTCTACAGTGAAATAAGCCAATAAACACTAACCAGAACAGCAATGGACAAGACATATTGACATTAAGGAGGGGCATGCTTAGTCGAGTGATCAAAAGGGTCCAGTGAGTGGAGAGGTTGGTTGGGGGTCACCGCGATTTAGACAGCTAGCCAGGCCATCGGTAGCAAGCTAGCATAAGATGGAGGTCTGTTGTTAGCCACCTCTTGCGTTCCGTCAGTAGATTAGTGGGGTTCCGTGTGGTAGAGGGGATTAATCCAAATCACACAACAACAACAAAAATAAGAACAATAGATATAGTTATAGAGGCCCAAGAAGAAAACATAATAATAATAAAAATAAATAAATTGTCCGATTGTCTATTCAGATAGCAGCCGGTAAGACAGCTAACGGTTAGCAGGCCGCAGATGGGCGTTCAGGTAACGTCGCAACGGAGGAGCTAGCCGGATCTCCTTCGGGTAGATAACGTCGGCAGTCCAGTTGTGAAGGCCCGGTGGGGCTCCGCGTAGGCAGTAAAACGGGTCCGGATAGGTGACTGCAGCCCAGGAGTGATTGATGGAACTCAGGAGTGATTGACGGAGCTGGCTAGCTCCGGAATAATTGATGTTTGCTCCGGAATCGACGAAAGCCGATAGTGACACGGATAGCAGCTAGCTAGCTGTGAGATCCGGGTATGAATGTCCAGAGAGCAGTTGAAATCCAGGGACATGGAGAGAAAAATTGGTCCGGTATGTTCCGTTCCGAGCCGCGCTGCGCCGTACAAAACTGGCGATAGATTTTCGAGCTAAAGGATAGCTGATGACCACAAACCGTGGTTAGCTGAATACTAACGATTTGCCAGTAAAGAAGCTAACTAGCTTCTGGGCTAGCTCCTGGCTAGTTTCTGGCTAGCTTCTTGGAGTTTCTGGCTAGCTTCTTGGAGGATTACAGATTTGAGGTAAATAATACTTTTTTATAAATATAAATTGGTGAGGCGGGTTGCAGGAGAGTGTTTTGAAGATGAGTTGATGGAAAATAAAAATAAAATGTATGTGAAAAAAGTTGTAAATATATATATATATATATATACAGAACACGACAAGACGAGGACAAAAGACGTCTGAACTGCTATGCCATCTTGGTTATGAAGGTCAGAGACAGGTTAAATAGGTCAGAGACAGGTTAAATAGTTCAGAGACAGGTTAAATAGGTCAGAGATAGGCTTAGCGATGATATCGGCACCAACCTTAAAGAAGGGTCTAAACCATCTGACCCAGATGTTTTTTTGGGGTCAAGTTTAAGGAGCTCCTTTAGCACCTCGGACTCAGTGACTGCCTGCTAGATGCATTAGATGGGGTGGGAGATGAGAAAATGTTGGATGGGGAAGGAGTCATGGGTGAGTCATATAAGAATCCTGACTTAATGAAGTGGTGATTAAAGAGCTCAGCCATGTGCTTCTTGTCAGTAACAACCACATCATCAACATTAAGGGACATGGGCAGCTGTGAGGAGGAGGGTTTATTCTCCAGGTCTTTAACCGTTTTCCAGAACTTCTTGGGGTTAGACTGAAGAGAGAGAACTGCTCCTTAAAGTAACTCACTTTGGCCTTGTGGATAGCCTGAGTGCACATATCTTATTTGCCTGAACGATAGCCAGTCAGCCTGAGTATGCGTGTGTCGAGCCTTTCGCCAAATGCAATTCTTGAGGTGGAGTAACTCTTCAAGGTCCCGGTCAAACCAGGGGCTGAACCTGTTTTTAATTCTCATTTTCTTTATGGGGGCGTTTTTGTTAACAATTCCACTGAAAATATCAACAAAGAAGTTCAAAGCGTCTTCGATACAGGGGATCAAGCTGATTCTATACCATTTTACATAGGCCAGTTCATGAAGGAACGCTTGCTCACTAAAGTTGTTTAGCAAGCGTATATGACAAATCAGGACAGGTTGTTTCACTGAGCAGCCATTATGAACACAGGCTGTAAAACAGTGATCACTAAGGTCATTACAGAAAACACCAGACTGATACCTATCAGGATTATTTGTGAGGATAACATTGAGGAGAATAGTTTTTTCTGGGTGTTTGGAGTCATACCTGGTGGGGCTGGTAATAATCTGAGAAAGATTTAGGGAGTCCCATTGCTTTAGGACTTGGTCAGGTGGTTTAAGCATGTCCCAGTTTTGGTCATCTAGCAGGACAAATTCAGACTTAGTGTAAGGGGCCAGGAGAGAGCTTAGGGCAGGTAGGATACAAGCCGATGCTAATGGAGGACAATAGTACCCAGCAACAGTCAACAAAGAGCTATTTGAAAGTTTATTGCTTAAAACCAGCAAATCAAATTGTTTGGGGACAGACTTGGTGGAGACAACCGAGCACTGAAGGTGTTCCTTGGTAAATATTGTCACTCTCCCACCTTTAGAAGATCTGTCTTGCCGAAAAAGGTTATAACCAGGAAGGTTAACATCAGTGTTCAAAACACTCTTTCTTAACCACGTCTCAGTAATGACCAACACATCTGGATTGGAGCTGTGAACCCACACTTTCAATTGATCCATTTTAGGTAATAAACTTCTAGTGTTAACGTGCAGAAAACCCAGGCTTTTACGAGAGCAGAAATCAGTGAAGCAGATATTAGAGCACAAGTCAGAATTGGGGCTAGCAACAGTAGATGGGCCGGAGTGTACATGCACATTTCCAGATATCATCAGCAGTAATACAATCAGGGAACGGCAGAGGACAGGGAGAGTTCTTCAGTGTTGATTTATGACATTTGAATGTGCATTAGATGGCAACAAGATAATATTGTACAGCAATTTCATCAGGTAACATGAATTCAAAGCCGGCGAGAGGTGGTTAGAATAGGATGGGAGGCCAAAGGTCAGTGTAACCAACGGAGAGTCCCGAGTGTGGGAACAAACATAGTCTGTCCCACGGTTGGGTGAACAAGAAAGTTCATAGACAACAATAAGCATGCAGGAGTCATGAGGCAACTAGCAAAATTGCCAAGAAAAAAAATATATATATAACGACTTGGGGCTAGCCATTGTAAGTTCAGAGTCACTCGCCCCAACAGTGTGTGTGTGCTGGAGGCACACAAGTGAATGGATTTACAGCTTGCCTGCCTGCTCATTTGACCAATGTCGATTACATTTTGATTGACAACTAAGAGATATGCCAACAGTCATTCAAGTTTGAGTAAATTAGTAACTAGCTTAGTGAGTCACATTTCTTGGTAGCTATAGCCACCGAAGCTGAAAATAAAACTTTGGGAGAAAAGTCTACCACTCACCCACTTGTCCAGGCAATAACATTACACTTTCCAGCAGCTAGCTAGCTATAGTACAAGTTTCTATATCAGTTTAGGTTCTAGCTAGCTAAATTACTTAGTTATCAAGCCACATAGCTAGCTTGCTAACTAAGTAGGCCTACTGTACATAAATACATAAGCTAGCTATAGACTTAGTCACTTAACGGGACTGCATAGTTAGATTGATTGTGTTGAGATTCCCAATCATTGCCCTTTTCATCCATTTTTGTCAACAATATTGTGCTGAAACAGTTCATCCCCTGAATGGCTGGAGGCAGCAGACAATGTACTAGCTGTGATTTCCAACCTGATAGTAATATTTATTACACTACACAGAGATGTATTGGTACATTTTATTAATCATGCACTGACTGTATCTATTTAATTCTGACAACAATGCCTTTTTAGTCAATATACAACCTATTTTTTAAACCTCTTATGAAGTTGGTTCTGAAGCTGTGAATGTGATATTTTAGACTGACAATGTGAGTATCTGTGTGTTTCATTTCTGCAAAGTATTTACAACGGTGTCAGTCCCACTTTTAGCCCGGAGACCTTGCATAACTTAAAGCAGCGTTTCACTGGGTCAACTGCCTACATGGAGAGAGATGGGGGGAGAGAGAGGGGGAGAAAGAACTATGGAGAGATGGATAGAGAAAGAGAGAGGGGGAGAGCTCAGAAACGGATGAAGTGTAACCAATGAAAGACAGAGGAAGTGGAAACCTCTTCATAACGGAGCTGAGGTTCAAATATACTCCCACGGCTAGGCCATACTGAATGTCTAACAGTGATAGCGCTAGCAGATATTTATGACATGGCTGGCATGGTCTTGACAGGGCATCAATCTTTCACATCCCAACCAAGGTCCCTGACCACAGTGTCAGCCCGGCTGATGACAGAGTGATACCTCTGTGCGGTGGGCTAGGATGTAGGCCTTCAGTTTGGTCTCATCTGGGTATTAATCGTTAACACACACACACACACACACACACACACACACACACACACACACACACACACACACACACACACACACACACACACACAGAGATTATCTAACAACACAGTAGTACAATATGAGTCATTTCCTAAAAACCCACACCAGAGAAGGTACATACAACTACAGTAAAAAACATTTATCAGTCTCTCCCTTTCTCCCTATTATATATCCTCTTCCCACCATAGTGGTGTTTATCCTCTCTCCCTATTATATATCCTCTTCCCACCATAGTGGTGTTTATCCTCTCTGCCTATTATATATCCTCTTCCCACCATAGTGGTGTTTATCCTCTCTGCCTATTATATATCCTCTTCCCTCCATAGTGGTGTTTATCCTCTCTGCCTATTATATATCCTCTTCCCTCCATAGTGGTGTTTATCCTCTCTGCCTATTATATATCCTCTTCCCTCCATAGTGATGTTTATCCTCTCTCCCTATTATATGTCCTCTTCCCTCCATAGTGGTGTTTATCCTCTCTCCCTGTTATATATCCTCTTCCCTCCATAGTGGTGTTTATCCTCTCTGCCTATTATATATCCTCTTCCCTCCATAGTGGTGTTTATCCTCTCTGCCTCTCTTTCCACTTGACCAGGCTTCAGGCTTCAGCTCTTCTAGATGTAGCTTTACATCTGCTGACCTGTTTTCACTGAGCCTACCCATCATGGCTCATAGGGGCTTGTAGAGGGTCATTGGTAGAGCACTAGTACCAGACTGATGAGATAAGAGGACTTCTTTCAAACATACATCAGGAATAACATACATTTTGAAAGGGCATAGCGCAGTTCATTAGAGAAGCTCCCGTTAGCGGATCTGATCCGGGTGCAGACAGCCTCGTAAAAACTCATACAGTTCACCCACTGATGGCTGTGATAAGGAAGTGGAGTGGGATTAGGGGTGTGTGTGTGTGTGTGTGTGTGTGTGTGTGTGTGTGTGTGTGTGTGTGTGTGTGTGTGTGTGTGTGTGTGTGTGTGTGTGTGTGTGTGTGTGTGTGTGTGACCCCCAGACAGGCTACACAGTCTCACTTTGGTTCGAATTAGCAAAGGCAGGCCTCTCTGCTCTCTCTTTCTATATCCCTTCTTCTCTCCTCTCCACTCTCTCCATCTCTCAGTTTCTTACCCAATACATCCTGCTAATTATACCATAATTTAATGACATCCAGTCTTCCCCATCTGCTTGCTAGCTCGCCTGAAGAGACGGTCGTCAGCTTGCATTCTGCTCATAGCGCTTGGCCTACATCGCTCACACACATAAATAGACACATATCAAGCACACACACACACACAGACACACACACATATACACATAACTGTAGATAGTGAAAAGATGAGATAAGAGCACTAACAGCGTAAGAGCTACTGTATTTATCACTCCTAGGAACCATTACCTATTTACAAAGCAGACACACACACACACATACACACTCATTTGGGTCGGTCCACTTATGCAGATGGCTAAATGACTTAACAGCACGTTGTGACTTACACATGAGGAAAGGGAACTGAGGTGGGTCAAAGGGATAACAGGAACACAGAGAAATAGGCTTTGCCAATACACAGTGAAATCATTCATAACTAGGGTTGCAAAATTCCATGAACTTCAATAAATTCCCAGTTCCTGAAATGCTGCAACCCTGTTCATAACACTGCATGTTACCACACAAACACAGAGACTGCCTTTTTCATAATGCGCTGCAGGCCTGGGTTTGAATACTATTCAAAATCTTTAGAATATTTTTGCCATTTGCTTTAGCCTGCCTGGTGTTTCAGACAAGTGGAGTTTGCAGTTGTACGACTATTCTATTGGTCCCATTACGCCAGGTAAACACAATCAAGCCCAGCTAAAGTTACTGGGTTAGTGTGGGTTTGCAACCAGGAAGTGTTCCTCAGTATCATAGTTATAGGTTATCCATGGAGAGAGTTCTGACTATGGAGAGGTCGGACTGAATTCCTGCCAGATTTCTTTGCTTGACATGACTACACGACCGTGCGAGACTAATGTACTAACATATGTAGAATATCAGTTTTGGTAGACAACATTTCCTACATCTTGATGTTGTGGGCTCCACAATTGTAGAAATGACTTAAGGCTTCTTGAGGCGGGTCGAAAAATGATGCACCAGAAATATGCTTCCTGATCCGGCATGAAAAAGCATGATGGTGATTTTGTACTTACTTTCTTAAAACAATACAGCCTACTGTGTATTACAGCCTACTGTGTATTACAGCCTACTGTGTATTACAGCCTACTGTGTATTACAGCCTACTGTGTATTACAGCATACTGTGGATTACAGCCAAAGGATTACTGACTTTATCAAAAGGATTAACATTCCATGCTATCAGAAAGTATTCACCACCCTTGACTTATTCAACATTTTGTTGTCACAGCCTGAATTCAAAATTAATTAAATATATTTTTTTCTCTCACATCCATCTACACACAATACCCCATAATGACACACTGAAATCATGTAAAAACATTCTATTGAAAATGAAATACAGAAATATCAAATTTATATAAGTATTCACACCCTTGAGTCAATACTTCATAGAAGTACCTTTGACAGCGATTACAGCTGTGAGTCTTTCTGGGTAAGAGTCTAAGAGATTTACACACCTGGATTGTGCAACATTTGCCCATTATTATTTAAAAAATTCTTCAAGCTCAGTCAAATTGGTTGTTCATCATTGCTAGACAACCATTTTCAATTCTTCACATATTTTTTTGAAATAGATTTAAGTAACTTGGCCACTCAGGAACATTCACTGTCTTCTTGCTAAGCAACTCCAGTGTAGATTTGGCCTTGTGTTTTAGGTTATTGTCCTGCTGAAAGATGAATTCATCTCCATGTGTCTGGTGGAAAGCAGACTGATCCAGGTTTTCCTCTAGGATTTTACCTGTGTTTAACTCTATTCCATTTTCTTTTTTTATCCTGAAAAACTCCCCAGTCCTTGATGATTACAAGCATACCTACAACATGATGCAGCCACCACTATGCTTGAAAATATGGAGAGTGGTACTCAGTAATGTGTTGTATTGGATTTACTCCAAATATAAGACTTTGTATTCAGGACAAAAAGTGAATTGCTTTGCCACGTTTTTGCAGTGTTAGTTTAGTGCCTTGTTACAAACAAGAAATAAGTTTTTAAATATCTGTATTCTGTACAGGCTTCCTTCTTTTCACTCTGTCAATTATGTTAGTATTGTGGAGTAACTAAAATGTTGTTGATCGATCCTCAGTTTTCTCCTATCACAGCCATTAAACTCTGTAACTGTTTTAAAGTCACCATTGGCCTCATGGTGAAATCCCTGAGCTGTTTCCTTCCTCTCCAGCAACTGAGTTAGGAAGGATGCCTGTATCTTTGCATTGACTGGGTGTATTGATACACCATCCAAAATGTAATGAGTAACTTTATCATGTTCAAAGGGATATTCGATAGTCTGCTTTTTAAATTTTTTACCCAACTACCAATAGGTGCCCTTCTTTGCGAGGCATTGGAAAACATCCCTGGTCTTTGTGGTTGAATCCACTTTGATATTATGGGGTATTTTGATTAGGCCAATGACAAAAAAATCTACATTTAATAAAACATTTTATGTGAGAGAGAGAGAATTACATTTGAAATGTCTTAATTATTTTGGAACTTTTGTCAGTGTAATGTTTACTGTTCATTCGTTATTGTTTATTTCACTTTTGTTTATTATCTATTTCACTTGCTTTGGCAATGTAAATATATGTTTCCCATGCCAATAAAGCCCTTTAAATTTGAGAGAGAGAGAGAGAGAGAGAGAGAGAGAGAGAGAGAGAGAGAGAGAGGCGGGAGAGCGGGAGAGCAGGGGAGATAGAGCTGTGAACGATCTGAGAGACAAGGCAACTAGGGCATTCTATGCCATCAAAAGGAACATCAAATTGAACATACAAATTAGGATCTGGCTAAAGATACTTAAATCAGTCATAGAATCAGTCATTGCCCTTTATGGTTGTGAGGTCTGGGGTCCGCTCACCAACCAAGACTTCACAAAATGGGACAAACACCAAATTGAGACTCTGCACGCAGAATTCTGCAAAAATATCCTCTGTGTACAACGTAGAACACCAAATAATGCATGCAGAGCAGAATTAGGCCGATACCCGCTAATTATCAAAATCCAGAAAAGAGCCGTTAAATTCTACAACCACCTAAAAGGAAGCAATTCCCAAACCTTCCATAACAAAGCCATCACCTACAGAGAGATTAACCTAGAGAAGAGTCCCCTAAGCAAGCTGGTCCTGGGGCTCTGTTCACAAACACAAACACACCCCACAGAGCCCCAGGACAGCAGCACAATTAGACCCAACCAAATCATGAGAAAACAAAAAGAGATTTACTATATATATATTATATATATATGACATTTGTAATGTCTTTATTGTTTTGAAATATATATATATATATAATATGACATTTGTAATGTCTTTATTGTTTTGAAACTTCTGTATGTGTAATGTTTACTGTTAATTTTTATTGTTTATTTCACTTTTGTATATTATCTACCTCACTTGCTTTGGCAATGTTAACACATGTTTCCCATGCCAATAAAGCCCCTTGAATTGAATTGAATTGAGAGAGGGTGGGAGCAAGAGGGAGAGAGAGGGGGGGCAGGAGAGAGTGAGAGGGGGGAGGAGAGAGAGGGGGAGAGCAGGAGAAAGAGAGAGGGGGGAGGAGAGAGGGGGGCTTGGAGCCTCAGTGATGTGTAGATGGAGCAACTTACACAACTTTTCATTTATTAAGGAGCACAAGACATAATAGGGGGAGTAGGGGGGGATCAGCATCTAGTGGCAACATCTCCCTACTCCCAGTGGGCTAGAAGCCAGCATGTAATACCTGAAATAGGGACATCATCAACTAGGGACACCAGGTCTGACTCTAGAGGACTGGCGTCACAGGGAACCTGGCATGATTTGTGGCATGGCTGTCCCATCCCCATCCATCCCTTCCCACCAGACAGCCATGGCAATAAAAACACGCTACTTGTTAGCACTGCATTTACAGCGCTAATCTAATCATCAATATCTTTGGCCTTTGGCAAATAGCTGCAACGTAAATTCTAACACACTGCCCTGTGGCTGTGGGTTCATGACTTGCTTTACACGTGCATCGGTTAGTCCAATCACATTGCAAAGCAGAAAAAAATAAGGAAGGGAAGAGCTGCTAAGGTACACAATAGTAGGTTTTAGTAGACAGAAGCTGCTAAGGTACACAATAGTAGGTTTTGGTAAAAGGGGTAAATTGGTCATCAAAAATAAATATAATGAATTTAAATGCCTTTATTTGTATGGCATGTTAAATGGAAACAAAGTTTTAAAACTATGATGGGTTTCGGCTGCATGGCCTTGACAGCAGTCTCATTATATACAAGATCGGGATAAAGTAAAACATACACTAAAAACTCCCTCTAAAAACTCCTTCTGAAAACTCCTTATAAAGACTCCCTCTAAAGACCTCCTCTAAACAAAGTCTCCTTATAAAGACTCCTTCTAAAGACTCGTTATAAAGACTCCCTCTAAAGACTCCCTCTAAAGACTCCCCCTAAAGACTACTTATAAAGACTCCCTCTAAAGACTCCCTCTAAACAAAGTCTCCTTATAAAGACTCCTTATAAAGACTCCCTCTAAAGACCCCTTCTAAAGACTCATTATAAAGACTCCCTCTAAAGACTCCCTCTAAACAAAGTCTCCTTCTAAAGACTCCTTCTAAAGACTCATTATAAAGACTCATTATAAAGACTCCCTCTAAACAAAGTCTCATTATAAAGACTCCCTCTAAAGACTCCCTCTAAAGACTCCCTCTAAAGACTCCTTATAAAGACTCCCTCTAAAGACTCCCTCTAAACAAAGTCTCCTTATAAAGACTCCTTCTAAAGACTCATTATAAAGACTCCCTCTAAAGACTCCTTCTAAAGACTCATTATAAAGGCTCCCTCTAAACAAAGTCTCCTTATAAAGACTCCTTCTAAAGACTCGTTATAAAGACTCCCTCTAAAGACTCCTTCTAAAGACTCCCTCTAAAGACTCCCTCTAAAGACTCCCCCTAAAGACTACTTATAAAGACTCCCTCTAAAGACTCCCTCTAAACAAAGTCTCCTTATAAAGACTCCTTATAAAGACTCATTATAAAGACTCCCTCTAAAGACTCCTTCTAAAGACTCATTATAAAGACTCCCTCTAAAGACTCCCTCTAAACAAAGTCTCCTTCTAAAGACTCCTTCTAAAGACTCATTATAAAGACTCATTATAAAGACTCCCTCTAAACAAAGTCTCATTATAAAGACTCCCTCTAAAGACTCCCTCTAAAGACTCCCTCTAAAGACTCCTTATAAAGACTCCCTCTAAAGACTCCCTCTAAACAAAGTCTCCTTATAAAGACTCCTTCTAAAGACTCATTATAAAGACTCCCTCTAAAGACTCCTTCTAAAGACTCATTATAAAGGCTCCCTCTAAACAAAGTCTCATTATAAAGACTCCCTCTAAAGACTCCCTCTAAAGACTCCCTCTAAACAAAGTCTCCTTATAAAGACTCCTTCTAAAGACTCATTATAAAGACTCCCTCTAAAGACTCCCTCTAAAGACTCCCTCTAAACAAAGTATCCTTATAAAGACTCCTTCTAAAGACTCATTATAAAGACTCCCTCTAAAGACTCCCTCTAATGACTCCCTCTAAACAAAGTCTCCTTATAAAGACTCCTTCTAAAGACTCATTGTAAAGACTCCCTCTAAAGACTCCCTCTAAAGTCTCATTATAAAGACTCCTTCTAAAGACTCCCTCTAAACAAAGTCTCCTTCTAAAGACTCCTTCTAAAGACTCCTTCTAAAGACTCATTATAAAGACTCCCTCTAAAGACTCCTTCTAAAGACTCCCTCTAAAGACTCCCTCTAAACAAAGTCTCCTTATAAAGACTCCTTCTAAAGACTCATTATAAAGACTCCCTCTAAAGACTCCCTCTAATGACTCCCTCTAAACAAAGTCTCCTTATAAAGACTCCCTCTAAACAAAGTCTCCTTATAAAGACTCCTTCTAAAGACTCATTGTAAAGACTCCCTCTAAAGACTCCCTCTAAAGTCTCATTATAAAGACTCCTTCTAAAGACTCCCTCTAAAGACTCCCTCTAAACAAAGTCTCCTTCTAAAGACTCCTTCTAAAGACTCCTTCTAAAGACTCCCTCTAAAGACTCCTTCTAAAGACTCCCTCTAAAGACTCCCTATAAACAAAGTCTCCTTATAAAGACTCCCTCTAAAGACTCCCTCTAAAGACTCCTTCTAAAAACTCCTTCTAAATACTCCCTCTAAGGACTCCCTCTAAGGACTCCCTCTAAGGACTCCCTCTAAGGACTCCCTCTAAAGACTCCCTCTAAAGACTCAGCTTGCCTCATTTGTATTACTTTCCTGTCATTTCATGCCTGTGTATCATAGAGAGCACAGCTGTGTTATTGGATGCTTTAATCTATTCAGTCAGCGTATCAGTACTCTCAGCCATACACCACGTCATTAGAGGCCTGCCAGTGTGTGGGTGCATTTCTGAGCTGCTCAGAATAAACTGACTGACGGGCTCGCCAGCACAGTAATGGGGCTTGTTTTGCAAAATCGACTGTTTTGCTTGTACATGCATCTCTAGAGAACCAGGGTGTTTACCTGTGTGTGTGCTGGATAAATAAATGCGTAAACTACACACACAAACGCACACACAAAAACACACAAAGACATCACATCACATCACATCATGTGATGGTTAGGAGGACAGACCGCCCCTACATTTAGGCCATACTGGGCTCCTGTAACTGATGAAGAGGATGCAGCATATTTCATACTGTCAGAGCACGCACGGGAGAGGAGAGAGGAAATAGAGAGCAGGGAGAGGAGAGAGAGACCAGGGAGAGGAGAGAGACGAAAGAGAGAGCAGGGAGAGGAGAGAGAGACCAGGGAGAGGAGAGAGAGGAAAGAGAGAGCAGGGAGAGGAGAGATAGGCCAGGGAGAGGAGAGAGAGGATAGAGAGAGCAGAGAGAGGAGAGAGTGAGCAGGGAGGGGAGAGAGAGGAGAGAGAGAGCAGGGAGAGGAGAGAGAGGAGAGAGAGCAGAGAGAGGAGAGAGAGGAGAGAGAGGAGAGAGAGAGCAGGGAGAGGAGAGAGAGGAGAGAGTGAGCAGAGAGAGGAGAGAGAGGCCAGGGAGATGAGAGAGAGAGAGCAGGGAGAGGAGAGAGGGATCAGGTAGAGGAAAGAGAGGAGAGAGAGAGCAGGGAGAGGAGAGAGAGGAGAGAGAGGAGAGAGTGTGCAGAGAGAGGAGAGAGAGGAGAGAGAGAGCAGAGAGAGGAGAGAGAGGAGAGAGGAGAGAGCAGGGAGAGGAGAGAGAGGAGAGAGTGAGCAGAGAGAGGAGAGAAAGCAAGGAGAAGAGAGCAAGAGGAAAATAGGGAGCATGGAGAGGAGAGAGAGGAGAGAGAGAGCAGGGAGAGGAAAGAGGAAAGAGGAGAGAGAGCGCAGAGAGGAGAGAGAGCAGGGAGAGGAGAGAGAGAGAGAGCAGGGAGAGGAGAGAGAGCAGGGAGAGGAGAGAGAAAGCAGGGAGAGGAGAGAGAGAGAGCAGGGAGAGGAGAGAGAAAGCAGGGAGAGGAGAGAGAGGAAAGTGTTATAGAGGAAGAGTTCCTTGGTCTCAATGATGTGTCATTGGTATGCTAACAAATGCAAGTCATCCTATCTTCATGCCTTGAGTCCATTAAAGACATACATGAAGTCATAACCTTCAGCTAACCTAAAGCTACTGTATGGCACAGCTAGCACTTAAACACTGATGTCCCCATAAATCACTAGTGACTAAACCTAAGTAGGACCCCATAAACCAGCAGTCTACAAATCTTAGGATATGATCTGAGACCAGAGAGACCAGATAGAGAACCAAACCTTTCTCATAAGCAGGAGATCCCAACACCATACCCCAAATCTAGAACCAAGACATAAACCAATAACAGATCCCAAACCTAGAACCAAGACATCAGCCACTAATAGAACCCAAACCTAGAACCAAGACATCAGCCAATAACAGACCCCAAACCTAGAACCAAGACATCAGCCAACAACAACCCCAAACCTAGAACCAAGACATCAGCCAACAACAGACCCCAAACCTAGAACCAAGACATCAGCCAACAACAACCCCAAACCTAAAACCAAGACATCAGCCAACAACAGACCCCAAACACAATCAAGACATCAGCCAACAACAATACTGGACTAGACCTGCAAAAAGGTTCCAAAGGGGTTCTTCGGCTGTCCCCATAGGGTAACTATTTTTGGTTCCAGGTAAAAACCCCTTTGGGTTCCATGTAGAACCCTATGTGGAAAGGGTTATTCATGGAACACAAAATGTTTCTACCTAGAACCAAAGATGGTTGTTCAAATGGTTCTCCTATGGGGACAGACGCAGAACCCTGTTAGGATCTAGATAGCACCTTTATTTCTCAGTGTTCAGTATATTCTCAATCTACAGCAAACTCTCTTTAAGGTTGACATGAGAAAAATCTCTAGGATTTTCATGCTGTCTCCTGATGTCAGGGTCAGTTTGCTAAAGTTGGTTTAATCTCTGTGAATTGTTGTCAACAAAACAAGACAATCTTTGTTTACAATTGCACATCAGCTGATATTTTAACAACATCCCTACTTTGCTGGTGATTGCATGCCCTGTGGTGGATGATGGTGATTGCATAATGATTCTAGAATAGAATATCTTCTACTTTATTCAGACTCAGAATGAAGATCCTGTTGAAAATACCATATCAAATGTTAATAATAGAGTGACTGACTCAATGTATGTATCATTGTATAACCTACCACATCCACCCAGAAAGTCATCCATTCCATTCAGTATAATTAGCTTAACATACTGAAGGCTATCTGTCTTGAGTCACGCTGACCAGATGGATTCGACTAATGAATGACTCAAATATAAGTGGAATTCCAGGCTCTTGCATATGTCGGACAATAGCCTACACAGTGTGACAACTAGCCAACTAGCCAAAATGTTGAGATGCTGCCAATGTTTGGGATGCCGTGGCTTTCTTTGAAGCCTAGGGTGTGTTCGTAAATTCAGTCTGGCTATCTACTCCGATTTCAGAGCCCTCTCGTCTGAGTGTGCCAGAGTGCAGAATAATTGATGAATTTACGATCGCTCAACACCCATTGAACTTGGCCGGTGTCAGTAAACGTTGGCAAAAAAGCTTAATTAAATTGTTGCCAGCTATACAGTTACAGTCACTAACGCTCTGGATAACATGAAAACTGCCTAACCAGCTCTGCTAGGGTGAGTAAAATGGTCAGAGTGAGGTGTTCTCTCATTTATGTCTGGAAATAGCTAGCAAGCTAGCAAATTTTAGCCAGTTAACTTGGGTGCTTGACTGCCGTTGGGATGTCTGAACGCTCTGATCAATCCTACTCCTCGGCCAGAGCGTCCAGTTTGCAGCTCGGAACTCTCTGAGAGCGAACCGCTCTGAATTTACAAACTTGTAGCCAATGTGGCATTCCAGAGTGAATTTACTAACATCTAGCTAATGTGGCACTCCAGAGTGAATTTACAAAGGCACCCTAAGTGTTCCTGTAACATTAGCACCAACCTGATGTTTGCTAAAGAGGATGAGTACAGTTATCAGTGGGGTCAGGGTAAGGGATGTGGTTTGCTTTAAATACTACTATCACATCCGTGGTCATGGTTAAGGTCAACGTTCCCATTAAACCACTGGTTTTAGAAATATTTTCCTACGTGGTATAGAGAGAGGAGGGGAGGATGGAGGATGAGGAGGAGGATGAAGAAGAAGAAAAGGGGAATGGAGGCCTGATGCGTGCGCCCGGTACTGGTGGTACCGGGCTGATGACATGCACCTCAGGGTGAGTGTGGGGAGGCGGCACAGGACGTACTGGACTGTAAGGGCACACTGGAGGTCTGATGCGTGGTGCCGGCACTGGTGGTACCGGGCTGTGGACACACACCTCAGTGCGAGTGCGAGGAGCAGGAACAGGACGTACTGGACTGTGGAGGTGCACTGGAGGTCTGATGCGTGGGACCGGTACAGGTGGCACCGGGCTGATGACACGCACCTCAGGGCGAGTGCGGAGAGGAGGCACAGCACGTACTGTACTGTGGAGGCGCACTGGAGACCTGATGCGTGACACCGGGCTGATGACACGCACCTCAGCATGCCCGATGTGCAGCGCTCTCAATGCTAGCACCTCTCTCCGGAATCTTGCGTCGAACTCCTCATCCGACTCCCTGGCTCTGTTTTGCTTCTCGGCTCCGCCGACTGCTCCATTCCCCCCCAACATGTTTTTTTAGGGGGGGTTTCTGTGGCCTACCTTGTTGGTAATACTCCTCCTTCGGACGGCGATACTCCCCAGCCTGCGTCCAGGGTCCTGCTCCATCCAGGTTCTCCTCCCAGGTCCATTCCTCCTGAACACGCTGCTTGGTCCATTTTCGTTGGGATCTTCTGTCACGTTCGTTATAAGGATCGGATCAAGGCGCAGCGTGTTATGCGTACATTATTATTTATTTAAAGAATGAAACACTGAACAAATTAACAAAATAACAAACCAAAACATGAAGCTATACAAACGAGTGCTGACAGGCAACTACACATAGACAAGATCCCACAAACACCAAAGGGAAATGGCTACCTAAATATGATCCCCAATCAGAGACAACGATAAACAGCTGTCTGTAACGATTGTCGTTGGTGGAAGAAGGAGTAGACCAAAGCGCAGCGTGGTACGTGTCCATGTTAACTTTAATACACTGAACACTAAATACAAAAGAACAAGAGAATAAATGAAAACCGAAACAGTCCCCGTATGGTGCAAACACTGAAACGGAAAATAACCACCCACAAACAAAAGTGGGAAAACAGGCTACCTAAGCTAAGTATGGTTCTCAATCAGAGACAACAATTGACAGCTACCTCTCATTGAGAACCATACCAGGCCAAACACCTAGAAATACCAAACCTAGAACAAAACATAGAATGCCCACCCCAACTCACGCCCTGACCAAACTAAAATAGAGACACAAAAAGGGAACTAAGGTCAGGACGTTACACTGTCTCTGATTGGGAACCATATCAGGCCAACATAGAATACAAAAACCCCTAGACCTACAAAACCCTAGACATACAAAAAACCCTAGATATACAAAAACCCTAGACAATCCAAAACTAGCGTACCCACCCAAGTCACACCATGACCTAAACAAAATATAAAGAAAACAGAGATATCTCAGGACAAGGCGTGACACTTAAATACATCAACGTACAGTATATGCAGTTTCTAAATGGTACTTCTGAGTCTATGTTACAGACACCTGTCCGTCTTCAGAGCTGACACTGCTATGCTCAGACAGGATACAAGGTGTTAAACACGTAGGCTTAGACAAGAGACAGAGTGTAAAACAGTACATAGCCTGCATTACCAATGCACTACCTGGTTGATCTGGCAAAACATGATCTGAACTTCTGTTCCATTAGTATGGTCTACAACACACAGTGCATATCCAGTGTCCCCCCTAGGATTGTTTTCAACAGTGGTGTTAAAGTTAGTGGGGGGGGGGGTTGCAAATGTTGCTGTTTAAAAGCTAATTCCCTGCAATTCTACACATTTTGCCAGTGGGGAGAGAGAATCTGAAGTTTTAAAGCTAATGCCCTGCAATTCTATGCATTTTTCCATGGCTTAGGCCTTGTTCTTATGCTATCTGAGTGACTCAAACATTATAACAAAATCTATGGGGGCCCAATGCCATTTTTTACATTTCAGAATCTCCCTGAATTGCTCGTTTTTATTTTATGGATTGTTAGTTCTCAAAGATGATCTCATTAAAAAATATATAGTTTCATTATCTTTTCTACATACTTTATATATTTTGTTTCTTTTGCGTCCACGATGCGCCGCTGCTAAATGCATATAGCGGAAACACTGATATTAAACAACAACATCCCACTGTATTAAACTAGGCTAGTTGATAATTCCCTTCGTGATTATGTAGTCATTTAGCATCAATGGAGAGAGAGAGAGAGGGAGAGGGGGAGGGAGAGAGAGAGGGAGAGGGAGAGGGAGAGAGAGAGAAAGAGAGAGTGGGGGGGAGAAAGAGAGAGGGGGGAGAGAGGGGGGACAGAGGGTGGGAGAGAGGGAGGGGAGAAGTATGTGTTCTGTGGAATATCAATATCTCCATAATGGAATGCTAAATATTACTGCTATTCATGCAGGATGGTGTTTGCAGCAGCAGTAATAGCTTGTTAAGAAGTCTATAGTACCATTTGCATGCCTGGGGTAGGAGGAATGGAGAGGAAAGAGCCTCCCAGAGGTGAACAATAGAAACCTCTAATTACACTGCAGGAATGCACAGCAATGTCATACAATAGCCATGTGCAGAGCTCCTGGTATGTAGATGTGTATAAGGGCCTATGTGATCCTAATGTAATGTTACATGAGGAATACGCTTACCGTTCACTTCAAGAATCATCTGAAATGGGAAATACATAGAATAGCCTTCCATTTTTTCACCCTTATTTTAACAGGTAAGTTGACTGATGACAATGACCTGGGGAATAGTTACAGGGGAGAGGAGGGGGATGAATGAGACAATTGTAAGCTGGGGATGGTTAGGTGACCGTGATGGTATGAGGGACAGCTTGGGAATTTAGTCAGGACACCGGGGTTAACACCATCTACTCTTACGATAAGTGCCATGGGATCTTTAGTGACAACTTATACCAATTTAACGTCCCATCCGAAAGACGGCAACCTACACAGGGCAGTGTCCCCAATCACTAACCTGGGTCATTGAGATATTTTTTTTAGACCAGAGGAAAGGGTGTCTCCTACTGGCCCTCCAACACCACTTCCAGCAGTTTCTTCTCTGTTTTAACTTTAGATAAGGCATAAACGTTAGAGTCCCATTCAGACTAATGGGACACAGACCAGGACCCATATTTACAAAGCCTCAGCTCCCCTCTTATTCATTATGATCTAAAATGGCAAAACTGATCCTAGATCAGCACTCCCACTCTGAGACGCTTTGTGAATACATACCTGTATCTTTTAAATCCCTGAATGGCTTCCCTGCAGGTGTACTTAAATAAAGGTGTTCTGCCTGATGGGAAAACCAGCCAGTGGACAGTTAAGTGCTTCACTGGACTTGATATGTAACTACTGTGAAATACAGCAGAGGTGAGACAACAACCAGTCCAATTGGCTTTTTAAACCTGCCCATTCTAAACAGCTGTCGCTTTAATAGTGATTACACTGGAATTAGGCTCACACTTACTCACCCACGCCTTATTGAACCGGTTAGTGGTTGAGTAGGGTTGAGTAGGGCAGGGTTGAGTAGGGCAGGAATGAGTAGGGCAGGGTTGAGTAGGGCAGGGTTGAGTAGGGCAGGAATGAGTAGGGTAGGGTTGAGTAGGGCAGGGTTGAGTAGGGCAGGAATGAGTAGGGCAGGGTTGAGTAGGGCAGGGTTGAGTAGGGCAGGAATGAGTAGGGCAGGAATGAGTAGGGCAGGGTTGAGTAGGGCAGGAATGAGTAGGGCAGGGTTGAGTAGGGCAGGAATGAGTAGGGCAGGAATGAATAGGGCAGGGCAGGGTAGAGAAGGTCAGGGTTGAGTAGGGCAGGAATGAGTAGGGCAGGGTTGAGTAGGGTTGAGTAGGGCAGGAATGAGTAGGGCAAGAATGAGTAGGGCAGGAGTGAGTAGGGCAGAGTTGAGTAGGGCATGAATGAGTAGGGCAGGGTTGAGTAGGGCAGTGTAGAGAAGGGCAAGAATGAGTAGGGCGGGGTTGAGTAGGGCAGGAATGAGTAGGGCAAGGTTGAGTAGGGCAGGGTTGAGTAGGGCAGGAATGAGTAGGGCAGGAATGAGTAGGGCAGGGTTGAGTAGGGCAGGAATGAGTAGGGCAGGGTTGAGTAGGGCAGGAATGAGTAGGGCAGGAATGAGTAGGGCAGGGCAGGGTAGAGAAGGGCAGGGTTGAGTAGGGCAGAGTTGAGTAGGGCAGGAATGAGTAGGGCAGGGTTGAGTAGGGCAGGGTTGAGTAGGGCAGGAATGAGTAGGGCAGGGTTGAGTAGGGCAGAGTTGAGTAGGGCAGGGTTGAGTAGGGCAGGAATGAGTAGGGCAGGAATGAGTAGGGCAGGGTTGAGTAGGGCAGTGTAGAGAAGGGCAGGAATGAGTAGGGCAGGGTTGAGTAGGGCAGGAATGAGTAGGGCAGGGTTGAGTAGGGCAGGGTTGAGTAGGGCAGGAATGAGTAGGGCAGGAATGAGTAGGGCAGGGTTGAGTAGGGCAGGAATGAGTAGGGCAGGAATGAGTAGGGCAGGGCAGGGTAGAGAAGGGCAGGGTTGAGTAGGGCAGGAATGAGTAGGGCAGGGTTGAGTAGGGCAGGAATGAGTAGGGCAGGAATGAGTAGGGCAGGGTTGAGTAGGGCAGAGTTGAGTAGGGCAGGGTTGAGTAGGGCAGGAATGAGTAGGGCAGGAATGAGTAGGGCAGGGTTGAGTAGGGCAGGAATGAGTAGGGCAGGGTTGAGTAGGGCAGGAATGAGTAGGGCAGGAATGAGTAGGGCAGGGTTGAGTAGGGCAGGGTAGAGAAGGGCAGGGTTGAGTAGGGTAGAGTTGAGTAGGGTTCACACACACATAGGCCAACACTACACACACAAAAACGTGCAAAGGCAAACACACTTTCGCTCTCTCTCTCTCTCTCTCTCTCTCTCTCTCTCTCTCTGTCTTTCTGTCTCTCTCTCACAGACAGACAGACAGACAGACAGACAGACAGACAGACAGACAGAGCGAAACAAACAAACACACACACCCACACTTTCAGAGACAGTAAGTCCCTAGGACAGGGAGTGAGTGACAGAGCAGTAATGCCAGTATAGAGCAGCAGCAGTCTAGCCCGAGGGCCTCCCTTGGTGTGTAGGCTACACTAGCCCTCTCATCACTAGCCCTCTCATCACTGCCCTCTGATGCCAAGCCCCCCACGCCAGCCGACTGGCAAACACACATACATACACACACGCATGCATGCAGGCACACACACACACACACACATACACACAACACAACACACAACACAACATACACTTGCTCTCATCAGTGCACTATGATCCCAATGCATCTCCTCTGCCACACAGAGGGTTGAATCAAAGTATAAATTGTCTGTCTGCACAGATCTAGGATCAGCTCAGTCTCCCCCAATTCTATCAGACCTTAAATCAGTGTCTAAAGGGAGAGGGAATAAATAGGTTAGTGTGGAGTGGAGCAGTCCTCAGGCTGGCTGGGTAGAGGGACATACATGGTCCCACCCCATGTGACATTTGCAATGCTACAGCCCCCCAGGTCATGTTGTATACACACACACACACACACACACACACACACACACACACACACACACACACACACACACACACACACACACACACACACACACACACACATCAAGTCCTGCAGAACACCCACTCTCTCTCTCTCTCTCTCTCTCTCTCTCACACACACACACACACACACACACACACACACACACACACACACACACACACACACACACACACACACACACATCAAGTCCTGCAGAACACCCACCCACTCTCTCTCTCTCACACACACACACACACACACACACACAGTGTGTCCTGCAGAACACACGCACACATCAAGTTCTGCACAACACCCACTCATACACACACACACACACACACACACACACACACACACACACACACACACACACACACACACACACACACACACACACACACTGCGAGTCCTGCAGATCACACACAGGAAGATATTGTAATTACTAAACAAGCAGTGAGAAACACAATGGCCATGATCTATCTATGACCTATGTGTGACCTATCTGAGAACTATCTGGAACCTATGAAGATGAATGTGTCTGTCTAACTCTACAGTATTTACTCTCTCCCCATTAGACAACTCTCACTCTCTCCTCTCTCTCCTCTTTAGACACCTCTCACTCTCTCCTCTCTCTCCCTCTCTCTCTCCTCTCTCTCTCTCTCTCTCTCTCGCTCTCTTCTCTCTCTCTCTATTCTCTCCTCTCTAGACACCTCTCTCTCTCCTCTCTCTTTTCTTCAGACACCTCTCTCCTCTTCAGACACCACTCTCTCTCCTCTCTCTCCTCTTCATACACCTCTCTCTCCTCTTTCTCCTCTCTTTCTCATCTTTAGACACCTCTATCTCCACTTCAGACACCTCTCTCTCCTCTTCAGACACCACTCTCTCTCCTCTCCATACACCTCTCTCTCCTCTCTCTCCTCTCTTTCTCCTCTTTAGACTCCTCTCTCTCCACTTCAGACACCTCTCTCTCCTCTTCAGACACCACTCTCTCTCCTCTCTCTCCTCTTCATACACCTCTCTCTCCTCTCTCTCCTCTCTTTCTCCTCTTTAGACACCTCTCTCTCCACTTCAGACACCTCTCTCTCCTCTTTAGACACCTCTCTCTCCTCTCTCTCCACTTCAGACACCTCTCTCTCCTCTTTAGACACCTCTCTCTCCTCTCTCTCCACTTCAGACACCTCTCTCTCCTCTTTAGACACCTCTCTCTCCTCTCTCTCCTCTTCAGACACCACTCTCTCTCCTCTCTCTCCTCTTCAGACACCTCTCTCCTCTCTTTCTCCTCTTTAGACACCTCTCTTTCTTCTCTCCCTCTCCTCTTCAGACCTCTCTCTCTCCTCTCTCTCGTTCTCCTCTTTAGACACCTATCTTTATTTTTTTCTCTTTAGACACCTCTCTCTCCTCTTTAGACACCTCTCTCTCCTCTCTCTCTTTCTCCTCTTTAGACACCTCTCTCTCCTCTCACTGGTTCTCCTCTTTAGACACCTCTCTCTCCTCTTTAGACACCTCTCTCTCCTCTCTCTCTTTCCCCTCTTTAGACACCTCTCTCTCCTCTCTCTCGTTCTCGTCTTTAGACACCTCTCTTTCTTCTCTCCCTCTCCTCTTCAGACACCTCTCTCTCTCCTCTCTCTCGTTCTCCTCTTTAGACACCTATCTTTCTTCTCTCCCTCTTCTCTTCAGACCTCTCTCTCTCTTCTCTCTCTCTCCTCTTCATACCTCTCTCTCTCCTCTCTCTCTTCTCTTCAGACCTCTCTCTCTCTCCTCTCTCTCTCTCTCTCCTCTTCAGACCTCTCTCTCTCCTCTCTCCTCTCTCTCTTTCTCCTCTTTAGACCACTCTCTCTCCTCTCTCTCCTCTCTCTCTTTCTCCTCTTCAGACCTCTCTCTCTCCTCTCTCTCTCTCTCCTCTTCAGACCTCTCTCTCTCTCCTCTCTCTCTCTCCTCTTCAGACCTCACTCTCTCTCCTCTCTCTCCTCTCTCTCTCTCTCCTCTTCAGACCTCTCTCTCTCCTCTCTCTCTTTCTCCTCTTCAGACCTCTCTCCTCTCTCTCTCTCTCTCTCTCTCCTCTTCAGACCTCTCTCTCTCTCCCCTCTCTCTCTCTCCTCTTCAGACCTCTCTCTCTCCTCTCTCCTCTCTCTCTTTCTCCTCTTTAGACCACTCTCTCTCCTCTCTCTCCTCTCTCTCTTTCTCCTCTTCAGACCTCTCTCTCTCCTCTCTCTCTCTCTCCTCTTCAGACCTCTCTCTCTCTCCTCTCTCTCTCTCTCCTCTTCAGACCTCACTCTCTCTCCTCTCTCTCCTCTCTCTCTTTCTCCTCTTTAGACACCTCTCTCTCCTCTCTCTCCTCTCTCTCT